>NC_048901.1:16346218-16355843 GCF_011077185.1 Oxyura jamaicensis | reverse complement strand
CCCCGAGCCCCCGGGATGGGGACCCAGCGCCCTCCCCGTGTACCCCCGGGCTGGGGTCCCCCTGCTGCTCCCCAGCCCCCCCCGGGCTGGGACCTCGCTGCCCCCTCCCCCCAGGGCCCTGTCCTGAGCATCCCGTGCTGGTGTCCCAGCGCCCTCCCAGTTTGGGGTCCCAGAGGCCCCCCAGTGCCCTCCATATGACCCTCATCCCCAGCCTGGAGTCCCAGCACCCCTCTTGCCTCCCCCGTTCCGGGGTCCCGGTGCTGTGTGGCCCCTCGTGACCCCTCCAGGCTGTGACCCCACTATTTATAGGGCAGGAACCCCGTCCAGAACCCCAGCGCCCCCAGGACAGGACGCCTGCACCCTCCCAGCACCTTCCCCAGGCAGGATCCCAGGGCCCTTGGTGTCCCCCCACCCTCCACCCCCAGCACCCCACTGCTTTGGGCATCCCCTAACCTTGCACCCCAGTGCTCTCTCCAGCCCCTGTGGTGTCCCCAGGGCAGGATTCCCCTGTCCCCATCCAGGGACCAGGCCTCCCCCCCCATCTCCAGGCTGTTCAGAGGGCACCGATTAATTCCCACTCTGCTCCCAGTTTGAGTTATGAGCCTGTTACTGGGAGACCTGGGGGAGAGGGGTCAGGCTGGGCACAGCCCGGGGCAGGTGGCAGCCCTTTGGGGAACCCTGGCCTTGGGATGCCCCTGGCCTGGGGCTGGCAGAGGCCCGGACAGGAACAGGGAAGGCTTTTCCTCTTTCACTTTCCGCCTACGGGAAACCCTGGGCGGGAATTGGCTGCGTGCCGGGGGGCCCAGGGGGGTCGCTGAGCTCCTTCCCCTTCCCTGGGGACATCTTGGGGCGAGGGGTGGGGGCTCAGCCCCCATTGCTCACCCGTCCCCTTCCCACCCCTCATCTGGGGGCCTTGTGCAAGCCCTGACCCCCTCTCCTTCCCTGCACGCCCAGCCCCAGCCCCATGGCAGCCCCCCCCCGCCCAGACCCCTACGGGGGTGGCGTTACTTTTTGGGGGGCAGAGGGGAAGTTTGGGGCCGGGCAGGGTGGAGCCGCCGGGAAGAGGAACTGTTGTTCCAGGGCAGCCCCCCTTCTTCCTCAAGTACACCCCTGGGTCTCCGAAAACCTGGAGCTCTCCAGCCCCTCCCGGCTGCCCCCAACTTCTGGCACCCCTTTGCTTCCTCCCATCCACTTCTGGCCCTGGGGACTGCAGGGCAGGGGGGGCCCAAAACCCAGCCTGCCCCCCCCAGAGTGCTCCTTGCTGCTCGCCTCCCCCAGTTCCGTCCCCCCCCAGGCATCTCTGTGGCCGATCTTGTGGCCGAGATAGGGCACCTCGCCTCCGCTGCGGGCAGCCCCTTCCTGACCGCGGCCTCGCCAGCCCCGCTGGCAGTCTGGCCGTGCCCTGGGGAGGGACCTGGGGGGGCTCTGGGTGCCCCGCTGAGCCCCCGAGGGTGCCGGGGGGGGGGGGGTGCTGGGCTCGGTGCCGATGGCGGGGATGTCCCAGGGCTGCTTTTGCTTCCTGGTTTGCAGCGGGTGGAAGCGTAAACAGGGCACACAGAGCACCCGTGGGGCTGTGCGTGGGGCTCGGCATCTGCGGGTGCCTGTGTGCTGCGCCCCCCTTCCCCCTCCCCAAAAAGAGATAGGTGGGCAGAAGGAAGCAGAGAGTGGGGGCTGAGGGTGGGGGGCACCTGGGGGCTGTCTGTCCCCGTGCCGTGCTCTGGTGCTGTCCCTGCTCACTGCAGCCCCGTGTCCCTGGGGGTCCCTTAACGCGGGCCCTGCTTTTCTGCCCCCCCCCATCACCTCCTGTTGCCCAAACTGGTGCCAGGCACCCCCAGCCCACTGAGTTGGCAGCAGGGCTGGGGGGGGGGTCTCGGTGTCCCCCCATCCCCTCCCTCCCTGCTTTTTTGCCCTGAGCTGCTTGGGCCCGATCCTGGCACGGCAGGAGGGTGCCCCGAGGCGGGGGGGGCACTGGCTGGGCTGGCCCTTGGTGCTGCTGTGGGTTGGAGGCTGCAGCACCACGGGGTGGGGAACGGGACGTGTGTGTGTGTGTCCCTGGGCAGGGCAGGGGGTGACGTGGTGTGAGCACGGGGACAGCAGCAGCCCCATGGGGGGGGGTCCGTACCCGGCTAACGGCACACCGGCCTCGGCAGGGTTCGTGGTGGGCCACGCCGGCTTGTACCAAGCTCTGGCCATGTTCGCCGTGGCGTACTTCATCATCGGCATGACCGTGCTGTCCGTGTGTGCCATCGCCACCAACGGGGCGCTGGATGCCGGGGGAGCCTACTGTATCCTGGGCTGTGTGGGGAAATTCGGGTGGCAGCCCGATGGCACCGGGGTGCGTGGGTGGCGGGGGGGTACCCGGCGGTGCCTGCTGTAGGCACCGGTTTGGGGGTTTTGGGCGCTTCCCTTGACTTGAGCAAGATATGATCAGCCGTGCCCTGGGCCCGGAGTTCGGGGGCAGCATCGGGATCATGTTTTTCCTGGCCAACGTGTGTGGCAGTGCCCTCTACGTGCTGGGGCTGGTGGAGGCGGTGGTGGACAGCTTTGGGATCCCGCCTGGTGAGTACCCTGTGGGGACGGGACGTCGCCTGTCCCCTCCCTGAGCACCCGAGTGTCCCTGGCATGGCTGGCACAGCTCAGCCACCCCCTGCTCCGAGCCCTGATGAATCCCACGTGTCTCTGCCCAGGGCAAAAAGCAGGTACGGGCGTCCACGTCCTGCCCCAGAGCTACTGGTACGAGCTGCTCTACGGCACCATCCTGCTGGCCCTGTGCCTCGTCGTGTGCCTCGTGGGCGCCTCCATCTACGCCAAGGCCACCTTCCTCATCTTCCTCATCGTCGCGGGCGTGCTGGGCACCATCCTCGTCAGCTTCTTCGCCACGCGGCCCCTCGGGGTGCCCATCCGCATGCCGCACCTCAACAGCTCGGAGACCGAGAGCGGCAACTTCACGGGCTTCTCGCTCGCCACCCTGCGGGAAAACCTGGGCGGTGAGGAGCAGCGAGGGCTGTCTCCAGCCCTGCTTGGGGTCCCCAGCATGGCACCCACGTCCCGGCCCTACCTGCTGGGCTGGAGAGGGGTGGCACGGGCACCTCTGTGCCAACAGGGGCTTGCTGGAGGGTGTAGGGGGCTTTCAGGCACAAAGCAAATGGCACGGGGTGGTTTGTCCCGTGGTGGCACTCATCTGGGGACAGGGGTGTTGAGGAGAGGGCGTGTGGCAGCGCTGTGCCACCCCGGGCAGCCCATCACAGCCCGCGCCCCCGTGCCTTGCAGGCGGGTACGGGGTGGACTACACCACGGGGCAGATGATGAGCTTCAGCTCCGTCTTCGCGGTGATGTTCAACGGCTGCACCGGCATCATGGCAGGCTCCAACATGTCAGGTAGGGACCGGGGTGCCGGGCTGGGTGGCACTGGGGGGAGGCAGGAGGGGAGCAGGGGGGTGCTGAGCCCACGGGGAGGTGACGCCGCCCGCTTCTGCCCGCAGGAGACCTGAAGCGCCCGAGCTACTCCATCCCGCGGGGCACCATCTCCGCCGTGCTCTTCACCTACCTCGTCTACAACCTGCTGGCCTTCCTCATGTGTGCCACCTGCAGCAGGTGCGTCCCCGTGGTGGGGTTACTGGTGCCAGGGCACGCTGGCGTGAGCCAAGCTGAGTGCCCCCGTGCGCGTGTCCCTCTCCAGGACCCTCCTGCAGAAGGATTACGGCTTCCTGCGTGACATCAGCATCTTCCCACCCCTGGTCACGGTCGGCATCTACGCTGCCACCCTCTCTGCGGCCATGAGCAACCTCATCGGGGCATCCCGCATCCTCTACGCCCTGGCCCGGGATGATCTCTTTGGTGAGTGCCTGGAGCCTGCTGGCACCATCCAGAGCTGGAGACCAGCCCTGGCACCGGGGGAACCCCCTTCCTGGTTTGGGGTGACGTTCTGTGGGTTGGTGCGTGTCAGGTTTGGGGTCCTGAGGCTGTTCTGCTCCCCCCCAGCGATGCCCAGTCCACCCTGGCTTGGCAGCCCCCAGCATGGGGACAGCACATCGGGGGGACTGGTACCCCGTGGCTCAGCTGTCTGTCCCTGCCGGGGTGACGTGGGGGTGCCTGTTTCCCCCCCCCCCATCAGTCTGTAGAGCACACCCTGACGTCCCCAGTCTGGGGACAGGCCCGCACGCCAGCCTGCTGGTGGCCTTTGGGCTGCCTCGTGCCAGCCCAACCTCCCCGCTCTGCCCACAGGCCGGGCGCTGGCGCTTGCCAAGAAGACATCTGCAAGTGGGAACCCCATCATGGCAGTGATCCTCTCCTGGCTGGTGGTGCAGGTGAGTTTGGTGGTGCTCCTGTCCCACCTGGGCTTGTCTGGGGACAGGGATTTGTGCCCCGTGTGGCACGCTGAGTGCCCTTTCATGGGACACCCCTGGCTCCGGTTCACGCTGTGTTCCCCCGTGCTCTCCGCAGCTGGTGCTCTTCTCCGGGAAGCTCAACACCATCGCGGGCATCGTCACCACTTTCTTCCTGCTGGTTTATGCCACCGTCAACCTGGCCTGCCTGGCGCTGGAGTGGGCATCGGCCCCCAACTTCAGGTACCTGCTGGCCCAGGGGAGAGGGAGGCTGCTCCGCGATGCCGGGTGCCCACCACTCATCCATCCGTCCGCAGGGCAGGGATACTGCCCGCCCCTCTCCTGCAGCACTAGGGGGGGAAAGACACCCCCGCCCCCCTCTGTAGGGAGAAGGGGACAGCCCCCATCCCCTGGCACCGTGATGCTGAGCGGGTAGAGATAAATCCAGGCCACTAGATTTATCAAGTGCCCCCTCCCCTGAGGCTTTCTGGAGGTAATTTATAGCCTGCGCCCGCCCGGCATCCCCCGGGCAGCTCGCCAAGCGGTGATGGAGCCCACTTTCCATTAGCGCTAATTAAACTAAAGGGGAAGGGGGAGGGAGGGAGGGGGATCCTGCCTGGGGGGGAGGAGAAGATCTTCCAGGAAGGACGAGTTCATGGCAGGCAGCCCCAGCCTGGGGTGGGCGGTGCGGGGCTGCCCGGAGCTGGGGGGCACGGCGGGGTGGTTGAGGGGTGCTGATGTACCTTGCACCCTCTGCCGTAGGGTTGGGTCCATCGTGCCCGTGTCCTGCCTTCCCTGTGCCTGGGGGTTTGGGGCACAGATGGACGTGATAGGGTGCGGGCTGGTGCCTGGTGGAGACTGCAGGGGCCGGGTGGCGGAGGGCCCCTCACCCATCCCACTCTCTCCCCCCCCCCCCCCCTCCCCGTGCCGAGGTCTCCATCAAGCGCAGCGGAAAAGGATTTTAATTACCTTTCAGCAAAAACAACAATTAGAGAAAATAACAGCTTCTCGCCTCCCCGCCTCCGCCTCTGTGAGCCAGGATGAGCGGGTGCCACGGCTGCTGGTGCCGCTGTGGGGCCCCCGTCACTGCTGAGCCCCCCCGGCCACCACCCCTGCCTCGGGTCACCCCTTTCTGCAGCGTGGGGCTGCCCAGTGCCATCTCCGCTCCAAGTGTGAAGCATTTCCCCTGCCACAGAAGGATGCCCTGTCCCTTCCCTGTGCCCCTGTCCTCTGTGCCACCAACCCTGTCCCATGGAGAGATGAGGGGGGCACCGGGTGCCCTTGCTGAGCGAGGTGGGAGCCCTGCGGTGGCATTTCCAGGCTGCCTGTCCCTCAGGCCGTGGAAGGGGCTGACGGAGATGGAAATTGCCATTTCTGTGCCCTGCACTGTGGTTCCAGGGAGCGTTTCCCTGTCATCACCCCCCAGTGTAACGAGCAGACGATCCCTTCAGCAGCCTGGCATGTGCCTGTTGCCTCTCATCGGGATTTTCCTGGGCCAGACGAGCACAGCTGAGTACCAGGGGCTATGTGCCTGCCGGTGCCACGCTGATGAGGACAGAGGTGATGCCAGCTGCTGGTGCCTGTAGCCTGTCTGCATGGCTGGCATGAAGCGAGTGGCACAAAACCCCAGGCCAGGCTTCGTTTGGGCTGAGCTCCCTGCTGCAAGGAGCCCAGTGGCTGTGTCCCCTGCCCTGCTAACAAGGCATCAGGCCCCTTCCCGGATGCTTTCTGCACAGCAGCTGGTGCCCAGTCCGTGCCCCTTTCTCCCTGCTCCAGGCCCACCTTCCGCTACTTCAGCTGGCACACGTGCCTCCTGGGCATCGCCGGCTGCTGCGTCATGATGTTCCTCATCAGCCCCGTCTCGGCCTCGGCGAGCCTGGGCTTCCTCCTCCTCCTCCTCCTCGCCCTCCACTACCTCTCGCCCAGCAGCACGTGGGGCTACATCAGCCAGGCCCTCATCTTCCACCAGGTGAGCCCTGTTCTCCTCACCTGGCCCCAAATCCCATCGTGGGGGTGGAGAGCTGACGGCCTTGGGGCTGGCGTCCCCGTGGCGTGGTGTGTAGAAGGAAGGTGGGCTCCTAACCTGCTGTCCTTCCACCCAGGTGAGGAAGTATCTGCTGATGCTGGACGTGCGGAAGGACCACGTCAAGTTCTGGCGCCCGCAGATGCTGCTGATGGTGCAGAACCCACGCAGCAGCCCCCGCCTCATCGACTTTGTCAACGACCTCAAGAAGAGCGGCCTCTACGTCCTGGGCCACGTGGAGCTGCAGGACTTGGGTGAGGGTCTGCCCTGTCCCAGCACTGGTGGCCTCAGCCCCTGGGACATCGCTCCCAGAGCCCCTGGCCGGGGTGACACCATCTCCCAGCTGGGCACGTTGGGCACAGGGAGGGAAATACCAGCACTGTGGCACCGTGGGCTTCGCATGGTACAGGGGATGTCGGTGCCTTTTGTCCATCCTGTACCTTGTGTGCACACGTGTCCCACAAGGCTTGTGCTCACTTACATCCGTACACGTGCACGGGGGCAGCTCTTGCACGTTGCCGCTGGTGTGCACGCGTGGCACACGTAGCACGTGCCGCCCTGGCTCCCCTGGACCCACGTGCACCACGGTCCCACGCACACCTATGCGCGCCCAGCGAGCGTGGTCATTTCCTCCGTACGTGGCCCAGCCTTGCACGGGGCCGTGCCTGTGCCCAGCCTGCTGCTGGGCGCCCACACGCTTCAGGTGTGTGCGTGTTGGTTTGCACACACGTGTGCTCCCTCGCACACGCGCTCGCCCCGCTGCGGCCATCCCCACCCCCAGCGGATGCCGGGCTCTGCTCGCCCCCCCCCCCCCTCGCTGTTGCCGTGGTGACTAATGGCCTGAAATTGGGGTGGGGGGGTGGGGCTGCCTGCTATTTTTTTATATATTTATGGATAATTTCATATCTCCGGCTGGAAGCACCTGCTTCCACCTTCCCCCCGCTTGTGGGTGCTGGGGTGCATGGGGGCTGGTTTGGGGGGGACAGGGGGAAGGTGCTGGGGGGTGCTCAGTGCCGGGGTGCTGTGCGGACACCGGAGAGCCCCCCCAGTCTGGGGTGACCCCTGCCTGATGCCGGTCTCCTCTCCCCACCCAGATGCTCTGCCCTCGGACCCGCTGCAGCCCCAGCAGGACTCGTGGCTGGGCTTGGTGGACAAGCTGAATGTCAAGGCCTTTGTCAGCCTCACCCTCGCGCCCTCGGTGCGGCACGGCGTCCGGCAGCTCCTCTTCACCTCTGGCCTCGGTGAGTGGGGCCCGGGCACGGAAGGGGTCCAACCGAGGGCTTTTGGCACCTTTGTGAGCTCCAAAGCCAAGCTGGGCCTTGGAGGCACCTGGGTGGGCAGTGCCAGAGTCAAGCTGGGTCTTGGAGGCATCCGGGATAGGCCATGCCAAGAGGCTTGAGGGCACCAGGATGGGTGACTCCCAAGGGGGTTGGAAGCACCAAAGCCAGGTTGGGGCTTGGTGGCACCCATGGTGCTGGTGGTGCTGGCAGGGCCCTCTCCTTCCCATCACAACATCCCATCACGGTCTTTCTGCAGGCGGCATGCGCCCCAACACCCTGGTGCTGGGCTTCTACGACGACGCAGCTCCTCAGGACGGCCTGGCCCAGCACCCCGCCTTCACCAGCGCCCGCGAGGAGCTGCCCCTGGGCTTCCCCCCGCTGCGGGCGCCCGCCGCCCCCAAGCTGCTGTCCCCGCGGGAGTACGTGGGCATCGTGGCTGACGCCCTGAAGATGCTGCGCAACGTCCTGCTGGCCCGGCAGCTGGAGAGCCTGGACAAGGCCTGGGAGCTGCGTCGCGCCGCCAGCCCCCCGCCCACCATCCACGTCTGGCCCGTCAACTTGCTGCGGCCCGACAGCGCCCGCTACGCCGACACCTGCAGCCTCTTCCTGCTGCAGATGGCCTGCGTGCTCAACATGGCGCGGGCCTGGCGCCGGGCCCGCCTGCGCCTCTTCCTCTGCGTGGAGGCGGGCGCCATGCCCGGCGCCCAGGAGGACAAGCTCCGCCAGCTCCTCAAGGACCTGCGCATCCAGGCCCAGATCCAGCTGGTACCCTGGGACGCCGTCGTCCGCCTGCACTGGCAGGCCCAGCGAGGGACCCCGGGGGGCTCTCTGCCTGATGAGGATGAGGAGGAAGAGGCGGCTGTGAACTTCCCAGCCAACGCCACCCAAGTGTCGGATGAGTACGTCTGCGCCGCCAACAAGATGGTGCTGGAGCAGGGCCCGGCGCCTGCCGTCCGCTTCCTCTACCTGCCGCGGCCGCCGGCCGACACCAGCCTGTACCCGCTCTACCTGCGGCAGCTGGAGCTGCTCACCCGCGGCCTGGGCCCCACCGTGCTGGTGCACGGGGTGAGCGCCGTCACCAGCACCCAGCTCTAGGGTGTCACCCGTCTGTGTCCCCCCACCCTCCTGTGGCCAGTGCCTTACAGCCCCAGGCTGGGCACGGCGAGGGGGGGGACCCGTCCCCTCCTGCTGTCCCCGAGCTGCTTGGCGGTGACTCCAGCCTGGGGGTGCTGGGGGCAGAGGGTGGAGGTTTGGGGTGCTCTTGGGGAGGCGCAGGATTAAAGCTGCCCTGGCAGGATCCGGGCGCTCGGTGCATTCACTGTGCCTTTTGTCTGGGGAGATGGCGGGGTCCTGGGGTTGTCCCAGTTTGTTACTGGGAGCCCCCCGCCTGCAGCCACCTCCCTCCAGTGCTCTCCTCTTGCACCGCCACCCCCCAGCCTCTCCTCCACAGGCTCCTCCGGGCACCCGGCCAGCAGCGGGGATTGATTAAAGGCAGCCTCGACCTTGGTGCCCCAGCTCCCCGCCATCCTCTGTGCCTTTCATTAGGGAAAATTAAATGGGAAGGGGCTGGGGGAGGGGATCCTTAGACGCCTGGGCTCCCTGCCTCGGGCTGGGGAAGGAGGGGGCCAGCCCCTTATGGCTGTATGGCACCCCCAGCTGCTGCATGGGCAGGCCCAAGCCCCCCCCTCCTGCCAGGGAGATGGGGAGGTGATGGCAGGAGGGGTTGGTCCCATGGGGCATCACCTTCTCACCTTCCCATCATGGCCCTGTGCCCCCGTTCAGCCACTGAGGGGGCTGATACTGCCCTGACACCCCTCTCATCCCCTTCCCCAGCTCCTTATGATACCCCCCCCCCCCTTGCCCTGCTGTATTGATTAGGGGAGGGCAGGAAATTGCCTGGGTGACTGGCAATAAATCTATTAGGTGCCTGGCAGGCGGGCAGTGCGCCCGGGAGCTGCCTGATGGATCACTTCCTATTAGCCCTGATGCAGGGGGGG